>NC_051238.1:24981844-25011844 GCF_015220715.1 Pygocentrus nattereri | reverse complement strand
ATGCTCGATGCTGCAGTGCTGAACGGTCCTAAAGGCTCATCAGTGGGAAGGTTTCCCCAACCTGTATCTCATCCACCGCGATGCTGCTGCACATGGAAGGGAAGGGAATGTAGCTCCACTCCAAGATCCACTATGATGTACATAAAACGTGAAACATCTTTGTCCATTTTACTGCATCATTTCTCACTCCCAGCTCTTTAAAACAAGCAGAGAAATTCTGACAGAAGTGCAGGTTCTAAACTTTCAACAGATACCAAACGTAAATATTATGGTTTGAATTTGAAAGAGCCTTTGCACTGCATACCGTTTTGCTTTACAGGCGAACATTTTTAAAAATAATTTTATGCAATAAAAACAAACCAAAGATAATCAGAAACATACTTAAACCTCTCAAAGGCAATGCATAATGTAAATCAAAGGCAATGCATAATGTAAATCGAATGTAATGCATAATGTAATTAATTGCATAAGTGCATTCAAATGAGTATATAATCTAAATAGGTGGTAACGTGACAGTATCCCCATCCCTAATGAGTTTAGGGTGTTAATATCACATTAACAACGCATACTCAATTCACTCGTTAGGCATTTTTGAACATACTTGAATTCTAGCTAAGCATTTCTGAGCATTCATGTCTTTACTGGCTGTGTAGATGTTGCCTAGATATGCAAGATACATATATAATATAAATGCTTTACTAAGGCTCCTTTCGAACTCAGGTATAGCATGGATGCTTTTAAAAAAGCTCCTTCCAAATACTGATCGATTTCCCAATTTGTCCCATTAGTTCACAATCACACCAGAGTACCGCTTGTAATTCCTGGCAGCTGGGACGTTTCTGGGCCGGCACTCATTTGTGTTTCTCATTTGTCTACTGGAGTAGATCAGTGTCCCAAGAAACAGATCAAATGGGCATATGCAAATACGCCCTTAGTTAAATGATTTCAGTTCATGTTGTTTGTGGCCCAGTAGAGGGGAAAAGAAAGCAGAGATAACACGAGACAGTTTTGTCATTTTTCTGCTTGTGCTTTCATCTCTCGCCAGCCGTGATCAGAGAAGCGGGTGTGTAAGGAGTCATGTTGAAGAGGAGGAGGAGGAAAAAAAAGAAACGGCTCCAGTGTGGAATGTTAGAGGTAGCAGGTCAGGTGTTGGGGTGTTGGGGTGTGTGTGTGTGTGTGTGTGTGTGTGTCGGGGGGGTTGTGTGAGGTCAGCGAGTGGACTGCTGGGGACAGTAGTGAGACGAGAGAGCGAGAGAGAATAGGAATGAGAATGAGGAGAGAGAGCGAGAGACAGAGAGACAGTGCCAGTCTGTGATCTCTCTGTGCAGCACTGCTAACAGAGCTCTCTTTCATACACCAAAGACACACACAAGCACACAGTGCCAGAGAGTGGCCATTTAAACTGACCAGCACACACACACGTGATCCTGTGATCTTATGCATTTCCTCCTGAGGTTTGCGTCCTACATAAACTGGACCTTACTGTGTGAATGCTTTGCTGCTAGTGTTTACTGTTTTCTCTCTGTCTCTCATTCTCTCTCTGTAGGTGAAGCATCGTTGGTGCGAGCTGGTGGTCAAGCATAAATACACAGCCGCATATAGAGACGTGGAGAGCTTCCTCATTCATGACCAGGTACGGTAAACACTTACACGCTGCACCTGCTCCTCTAATGCTCTAATGTTAGAGCCACAAAAAAAAAAAAAAACATTTCCCAGTTTTTCATTCGACAAGTTAGACTTGCCAGGATAAATGAAGTTGGCTTCTTAATTTTCCTCTGGAGCGAAAGCTAATGAGTAAAAGAAGAAGTGGATACGGCACCAACTACCAAACTGCATGCCTAAATATTCACACACTTTCCTCAAAGCAAGTCAGATTGCTAAGTAATCTCAAATAGATGTGCTGATGTGATTTCTGACACTGCGTGTGTAGTTATTGATGAAGGTGGACAAAGTATGATATGGATGTTAATGGTAACACTAACAGGTGTTTCAGCCTAAAGTTTGTCCATCATTTTTTCCACCGGTTTGAGGCTAGTGCATCATTAAGCATGCAGTTTTCACAGTGCTAACTGGTGAGGTACACACTCTCCGCATTAGGAACACTGTACTAATACTGAGTATGGCCTTACTGTGCACTCAGCTGGAGGTTTACTAGGTTGGAGGCTGTTGCGTTCAAGAGAAGCTTAATTGGTATTAAGGGACCCAAAGTGTGCCAAAAAACATTCCCCACTTCATTACACCACCTCCACCAGCCTGGGCCGTTGACACAAGGCAGGTTGGGTTCACGGATTCATGCCGTTGGTGCCAAATTCTGACCCTACCATCTCTGTGCCTCAAATCAAGATTCCTCAGACCAGGCTGTCCCCAGTGCAGCCTCAGCTTTCTGAAACCTGAGTTAATGTGCAATACTAAAGGTGTTTGGTTAGTGTGGTGGTTAACACCTCTGCCTTCTACGCTGTAGACTGGGGTTCAATCCCCACCTGAGCAAGCCCCCTACACTATACCAGTAAGGGTCCTTGGGCAAGACTCCTAACACCACCTTGGCCTCCCTGTGTAAAATGATCCAATTGTAAGACGCTCTGGATAAGAGTGTCAGCCAAATGCCGTACATGTAAAATGTTCCTTGTATGGGCAGCGGAACGTAGTACTGATAGGTGAGGCCAAATCAGTAGTACACATCTGTTATGTAAGAACTTTTTTTTGTTGTATTACTAGTGTTGTTTTTTTTTTTTTTAGTAGGTCTGTAGCAGAACTTCGCCTACTGAATGACAAACTCACCTATTCAAACAGAAACTGTTGTTATTTGGAAATTAAAACATTTTTTTGGTTATTTTTAACAGATAGTGTTAGTCAAACAACTGTTTATCTGCTGGTTAACAATTAATCATTTAATTATCTACATCCCTACTTCCGTTTCTCGCTATTGCCGTCTCAATTAGCTTTGTAGCTCCAGTGGAAAACTAAAGCAGCAAACTTTGTACACCAAACATGTCTTGGCTGATAAAATACATTTGGGGTATAAATGAGATTTTTCCCTCAAATTCTCACTTTAAGACGCAAACCATAATGACTGGACTACAAAAAATATCTAATCATGCTGATTTTGGTGGTGTTCCTTGTACATGTGTGTAGGCGATGGGCGTGTATCTGTACGGTGAGTTGATGCTTCAGGAAGACGGGCGTCAGCAGGCTCTAGCCCGACGCTGCCTGTCAGCCATAAAAGACGACATGGACCAATCAGCACGCTGCGTGGTGGAGGAAATGATCTTCTAATCCAGGAAGAGACAAGGTAGAGCTCCTTTTTCATCGTCAACACTTTTACTCGTTTCCTACCAATGTTTTTGTTGCCTGACCTTTCAACTCTCAGTTCATTGCCAGTACCAGCTGCCTCGTTCTGAACTTGAAAATAAGTTTGAGAACACAAACAATCGTATGAGATCATATTTGTTGAAAAGGGACAATCCACAGTTACGTCACTGCATCTCACCTTACCATGTCAACAAGTTTTTAAGGCAGGGCACATGTGTTTTTGTACCCAATTCTCAACCCAAGTTTAATTTCCTGTAAAAGGGAAATTCCTGTTATGGGCTATTCTTTTAAATCATTCCGAAAACAAATAATCAATGAAAGGAAAACATGTACTGAAGTGTGCCCTTTGTGCTTTGAACTTAAATTGGACCATTGTTGTATTTCACATTTTGGACCGAAGCGAGAGTCCACTCACAGTGCCTTGGCCACCACGATCCCTCCCAGCTACTCCCTCCCAGTCCTCCTCCCAGCTACTGCCGGATTCTTCTTCCATGCTCTTCCAAGAAGGCCTGGTAAGATCTGTTTATAGGAGGAAGAATTTCGGAATGCCTTGCTCAGATTTGGCGCATGAAAAAAGGATCTGTGAGTTTTTCTTCTGTCTATTCCTCACTACACTGAGCTTTAGGGGACAGTAGATCAGGGGTCCAGCACGGTTTAGTCATTTCTCTGCTATGACACTTACTAAACTTGTGATTATCTGATTAATTAAATCAAGTGTTGTTGAGAAACGTCTGCTGGACACCGGCCCTCCAGGACCAGAGCTGAGAACCCCACTCATAAATGGTTCTCAGCAACTCAACATTCACCTTTTTACCATGACTTTTTCATTTGTCCTGCCTATGGGAGGAACTCTCCTCACTGCCACCTTTTTATTTGTTGCTTCCTTCTGAGCCGTGGGCAGAAAGGGAGTGAATCCGTCTCCCTTTGAAGTAGCCTATCTCTCCATGCCTTCACGCATCGATATTATCCTGTTTAACTGCATTGGACCTGGACTGCAGGAGCTGCTAAATACTTGTCAGGTTCTGGTACGGAGGACTTATGGGCCCTGCTGGGCAACTAGATAAATCCATTAACTGTCTCTCACCAAACCTTTTCCGTTGAAGCCGCCTGCGCTTTCATCCGCCAACAAGACAGCTTTATGTGTTTAGGGATGAGAGAGAGGAGCAGCTTTTTCCAGGCCGCTGGGGTTCGTGCCGGCTGCAGCTCAAATAAATCACGGCGCTCACAACGGCCATCCGGCATCTTGCTCCTCTGCCGCAACGTTTGCTTTGTCAGGCAGCCCGTTTGTCTTTGTCGGCAGACGTCTGGCTGTTGTCATTAATTTGCTCGCGAGGCGCCTTCAGCCTCAGCGTCCTCTGCGATGTGGGAGATGGTGGCTGATGATACCGGATGACACCTGTTGTCCCAAAAGTGTGCTACAAAATAAATCACGTAGAATTGCAGCCTCTATTAAGTGTGATTAATTGGCTGGGGGGGGGGGGGGGCGTTGTGTTAGCAGATCACGAGCTGAGAACTGGAAACAGAACGTTTCCTATTTTCACCAGAGCGTTTTCAATTTGAAAGGGTTCTACTGGTGGGAAGCCAACATTCTGCACTCTCAGATGAAACAGTGAAGCTTGAGAATCTGTGCCACGTGTGAATGGAGCCTTGGCGTCTTAAAGGAATTGTTTAACAACAACAAAAAAAATTTAATCACATTTTTCCTTTACCCCCAGCTGTAGCTGCTCAACCAAAAAATGTGTCTGGTATCTGAACTTTGATTCTTTAGTTTTACACCGGAACTGTGAGGCTAATGTAGCTAACAAGTAATTGAAGCCACCAACACTGAGCATGTGGCAAACTGCATGCCTCAATCGTTACACCCTTACCTCAAATCAGGAAATAAGAGTATGGGCAAAAGTTTAGCTTCAAGATGGCTGATGGTCCCGTTTATGGCTGCAAAGGTGTAATGATTTACACATACATTTGGCTCCATGCTAATTGGTGGGCTCTTGTTACATTACATACATTAGATGCATTAGCCTTGTACCTCAAGTGCAGAATAAAGACTCAAACATGTCTCGGCTGAAACTACAGTACTGTGTAAAAACCACTGTTTCTTATTTATTTCATCCAGTCAAAATGGCCATGAATTACTACTGTACTACTATACATTTATTATACTACTAAACATTTACTATACATTTACTGTACTACTATACATTTACTGTACTACTATACATTTACTATACATGTACTATACTACTATACATTTACTATACTATTATACATTTACTATACTACTATACATTTACTATACATTTACTGTACTACTATACATTTACTATACTACTATACATTTACTATACATTTACTATACTACTATACATTTACTATACTACTATACATTTACTATACATTTACTATACTACTATACATTTATACATTTACTATACTACTATACATTTACTATACTACTATACATTTATACATTTACTATACTACTATACATTTACTATACTACTATACATTTATTATACTACTAAACATTTACTATACATTTACTGTACTACTATACATTTACTATACATTTACTATACTACTATACATTTACTATACATTTACTGTACTACTATACATTTACTATACTACTATACATTTACTATACTACTATACATTTATTATACTACTAAACATTTACTATACATTTACTGTACTACTATACATTTACTATACATTTACTATACTACTGTACATTTACTATACATTTACTATACTACTATACATTTACTATACTACTATACATTTATTATACTACTAAACATTTACTATACATTTACTGTACTACTATACATTTACTATACTATTATACATTTACTATACTACTATACATTTACTATACATTTACTGTACTACTATACATTTACTATAGTACTATACATTTACTATACATTTACTGTACTACTATACATTTACTATACTACTATACATTTACTATACATTTACTGTACTACTATACATTTACTATACTACTATACATTTACTATACTACTGTACATTTACTATACTACTATACATTTATACATTTACTGTACTACTATACATTTACTATACATTTACTATACTACTATACATTTGTACATTTACTATACTACTATACATTTACTATGCTACTATACATTTACTATACTACTATACATTTATTGTACTACTATACATTTACTATACTACTGTACATTTACTATACTACTATACATTTGTACATTTACTATACTACTATACATTTACTATACTACTATACATTTATTGTACTACTATACATTTATTGTACTACTATACATTTACTATACTACTATACATTTATTGTACTACTATACATTTACTATACTACTATACATTTACTATACTACTATACATTTATTGTACTACTATACATTTACTATACTACTGTACATTTACTATACATTTACTATACTACTATACATTTGTACATTTACTATACTACTATACATTTATTGTACTACTATACATTTATTATACTACTATACATTACTATACATATTTCTTAGGAGATTAGATATATAATAACTTACATTCCTTGGTGCAAGTGTATTACCACCTTTTAGAAAATGATATAGAGAAAATTGGACTTATGGCACCACGTTAGACCTGGTAGAACACGAAAACAGTCGCCGTCATTTTTTTTTAATTCTGAGAGAAAGGAGAAAATCAAACTCCACTCTTGCTTCAGATCTCAATCTAAAGGTGAATTATCCCTGCAGATTTCTTTGAAAAACTGAAAGCAAGTCTCCTAAAAAGAATGGATGATGTACTAAATAAATAGTGGATCAGATTTTTCAGTGTTTAGTTGTTGGTGCTTTGGTGTAATGTTCTCTTCATATATGCTTTCTGCTTGTTTCCCCTGACTCTAAACACTTGCCTGGCACTGAATGGCCACTTTGACCAGAAATGAAATGAAGGAAGGATGATCTGACATTCGCACAGAACTGTAAATCAGCTGCTTTTGGGTTCTGGAGAAAACTGCACAAATTTGATTTTCACCAAACTTAAAGTAACATTGTTTAATTAGTGTGTTGGAACTCAGAGGATGATTCCCATGCAGTGACTTTACACCCTACCTGCTGATTACCATCAGCATCAGAGCCTGAAGCTGAGTAAGGCTTGTGGAATTGCAGTGTGTGAGGGGTGTTGTGCCTGTGGGTGGGTTTCTCTCTCTCTCTGCTCCCCTATAAGGCCTGGGGGAGTCGGAGGCCTCTGCAGTGCCTCCTGACAGGGCTAATGAGGGACATAGCCGCGACTCAGCCGAGCGTGGCCAATGGCTGGAGAGCGCGAGGATCCGCAGACCTGCAGGTTTCTCCTTTCATCTCGGGGGCTGTGTGGGTTCCTGGCGTGCTGATTTGTGACTTAAGATAAAAATCACATTGCCAGGGATTACCACACAACCCACCGCCCGGACGGCTGCCATGGCAACCGGAGGCACCATTGCTGCGCAGCTCGCGGAAATAAAAATAAAAGAAGACGTGACGGTCCGGGGGAGGCAGAGGGGCTTGAGGAAGGAGAGTAGAAAATGCAGAGGAGGTCTTTTTTTGTTCCAGCGGATGAGCAATGTGGGTGAATGAACACACACGTGCGCACACACACAGTGTGGAGAAGAATCTCTCAGGCCAGGTGCAGAGCTTAGCTGATTGGTGAACAGTGATTGAGCTCTTTGTTCACAGTGGCTAAGTTCTGCACTTGATGAGAGCATGACTAAAAAAAGAGGAGGAAACAGAGGGAGAGAGTTGCGGCGAAAGAGTAGGATTGTTTTCTTGTCCTATGGAGAAGGACGTGAGGTGTTAATTAATACTCTGACGTGAGGAAGGACTCATTGCCATTTAAGAGGGAGCATGAGTATGAGAGGAGTTACTCTGAAGGGGCCACAGGAAAGAAAGTGTGGAAGTTTTAACACCATTCTCTTGATTCCCTCAGTTTGGACATCCCTGTTCTCAATTTCTTCATCTCAAGTTCTTTTACAATTTAAAAGTTTCCTATTATTCCTTATAACACTGCGCAATCGAAGACGGTCAGTAACCGAGTGATCTACCGATTATTTTAATGACTGAGTAATCAGAATTTTTGAAAAACACCAAACAAAAAAGGACTTTAACTAAACAATAACAACCCATGCACAGGTTTATAAAGATTCCAGAGCACTTTATTAGAAAAAGGAAGCATTTATGCATAGAACAGGCTGTTTCTTACTATAAGACAGGCTAGAAGAATAACTTGAAATATTGTCATTGTTGAAATCAAACATTGCATCTCCTTGGTTCCTGCATAGTTCTTGGCCTACATGTACAGTACACAATTAGCTGGTATAGAATCTTCACGTAGTACCTTTCCGTATCTTTAGGAAGTGCACTTTCCTACTTTTCTTTTCCCCGGTTGTGTATGTGTGTCTGTGACTGCCCTTGGGTGAACTCACTTTACTGGGCTATTACAGTGACAAAAATGTTCCAGTGCAGTTCAACGCAGTTGCCTCCACAATGAGCTGATTTGGTGGTTCCATTCACTGAGCGTAGGATATAACAAACTGTATAATGAAGTGAGGGCTGTGTTTGGCGGGACGGATGACAAGCAGCTTTGAGACACTCGAGAAGACCCTCATGAGGGCTGAAGAGAAACAGACCGAGCTAATGGAGTCCATGGAGTGAGAAGCTGGAGCCCAGGAGTCTTCCTCCTCCTCCTCCTCCTCCTCTTCGTTTTCTTCCTCCTTCTCTTCAATAAGATTTACTACCTGCACCATGTGAAAAACGAAGTGGTTCTGCGTCGTCTTGCGGCTGGGGCAGTGTGCACAGGAAGCGCCGCTGGAATTCCGAGAAACGCTCAAGACAGGTGGTTTATAAAGTCGGATACGTGCAGCCGCAGACAGATGAAAACATCTGCGTTGCTGGCCTTTAAAAAAAAAAATACAGGGCTACTTTTAGCCTGGCTGGTTAAAATAGAGAAAGCCGGCAGTGCAGACAGGAAACACGTCGAGTTAGTGGACGGATAACGGCCCTTTCTGCCAGCGCACTGTCTCCTAAGCCATGACAGATGTAGGAGTTAAATATGAAGTCAGGCAGAAGCAGGGCCATAAATGACTATATTTAGAAAGTGTTTAAAGATGCATTACCATCAAAGGCTAGCACAAATGGAATTAGTTGCACAGGCCATATTTAAAATATCATTAAGTGCTATTCCATGGGAAATGAAGTGCTAAGCACCTTCAGTGGAAGTGAATTAGGCCTGTCCGACGGCTCCGCTGAGGCTGCCGCAGCCTGGCGATGACTACCCCTGTGTGTGTCTCACAGGGGCAGTGTTGGGACAGAGCTGAGCGCCAGATGGACCTGGCCTCCCGTGCCTACTGAGCTGATTACAGTACTACAGAAACGCTGGCTCAGTTCAGCAGGAACAGGAGTCTGGTCCACAGACCCCCGAACCCACAGCCACAGAGAGCTGCACCTTGCGAGCCGCATGCTGATGTGTTCATTGTATATGGTGGCTCTGGCCTGTAAGCTTCATGGTATCCATGCACAAAGTGTACTACACTGGTCTCTTATCTAAGTTTAAACTGAAGCAGAACCATCTTAGTCATGGGGTTTGTTCTGCATGCCTGGAGCACATTTTCTTCCTTGTTTGAAATGCTGTGTTGGTTATCTCCACTCACCCTAAGTGTAGTATGTAAGCAATGATGTGGGTCTATAGACCACAATTTGCATCATCTGTGGTAACCAAACTTAAATGGTGGTTATTAGTTTTCATTGCTTGTTAGCTGCATTAATCTCATAGCTCCAGTGCAAAACTACAGGATGCCAAATGCATGTAGGCTGATGATCACGGGGGGTAAAAGGATAATTCTTCATGCTCTTCTCATTTATCTTTAGTTGACAAACATGCCCATCGCCTGTCTTGTCTCTCTTGTGCAGGGTCCAAGATCAGGCTCCTCTTCAGTCTTTTAAGTGTGGAATCAGCTCCAGGGAATCCACACAAACGCACGGATACTTGAAGTCACGACTATTAACATCTATTTTCTTCTCAAAGAAGAAAGGTACCTTGTGCGCATGAGACTAAGGAGACGGTTTCGCTTTGTTTAAAGGCATTTTTGAAAATCAGTCAGTTTTGAAACATGACACATGCATTTTTCCCCTACCAGTTTTTAAGAAAAGGTTAAAAATGCAAAGGGTGTGCAGCTCAATGCGTTATAATCCATCCAAATGAAAGCATCTGGTGAAGTAACAAAGTACAGCATAGACTGTTCCAGGGCTCGAGGGGAGAAACCTACGGAGTCTCCTTCTCCCAGTCTGATCTACAGCAGAATCTGATAAATGGAAGCTGTTTGTGTTGAAAACATGGCATGATGACTCATATTTTCATGCAAAACATGGTATCTCTGCACCACTAATACTGTCCTGCAGATATGACCATTACAGACACATCAAGGGGTCAGTTTTTGGTACTTTCTGCTGTCTTTGGATGTTCTTGGGGGGTGAGGGGTTGTGTGTTGCTTTTATTACAACTGTAAAGGTGCTGTAACAATGTGTTATGTAGCTGCACTTACGGTGCAACATTAAATATATCTGTCTATTTTGAACCGCTGTGTAGCATTTCGCATTTTTTGTAGGACTTTTCCATTCTTGTTTGTTACTGCTCTGATTACATACACTGTGACTGATCTCGCTGAATTTGATCGCTTGTTTCGTCATTATTTCATTCAATTTTAATTTGGACTGTTTTATGTGAAACACTGAGGATCAGGGAACCCATATGGAGCTACGTAAATAAAGTTAAATTGTCACAGGAGACTGATTGCATTGAGTTGGATTTGGGTGTCATTCATTATAGAAGCAGAGAAGAAACTCAGGATCTGAAACTCGATCTGAGCAGCAGGCCTGAGGTAGAGAAAGGCTGGAAGAGAATGAAAGGAAAGAGGAAGAGGTCACACTGGGAAAACGAGGCAGACGGGGCATGCGGTAATGATGGAGACAATAATACCTGGATAAATCAATTAGATTTAGGCACGACTGTGTTGGTCTAGTAATATATTTACTAACAATGTTTAAGGCCACTGCCTACCCTGGAAGAGGTTCTCATCTGTATTTTATAAAAACAGATTCACAATCAAGCCTGTCAGCAGCACACAAAGCCCTATTGTGGTTTATTTTGTACACATGGAAATCAGTGCGGCATTGAATCGTCTGCTGATGACCTGAAATGCCAACTCTGGACTCCTATCACAGGATGATTTCCCATGTTAGTGTAACCAGGCTACAAAAACTAAGGAGTCCATGCTGGCCCAATATGTGATACTTACAAATAATAATAATAATAATAATATCATCACCCAGTGAAGTCAGTTGAAGTAAAAGAAAGAAATACTCGTGTCAGAATGACAACTTGCAGTTAAATATTTTTGCGTTATTTTAATTTTATACAATATTCCTGGGGTGGCACGGTGGCGTGGTGGGTAGCGCTGTCGCCTCACAGTGAGGAGGGCCTGGGTTCGATTCCCTGGCTGGGCGATCAGGGTCCTCTCTGTGTGGAGTCTGCATGTTCTCCCCGTGTCTGCGTGGGTTTCCTCCGGGTTCTCCGGTTTCCTCCCACAGTCCAAAGACATGCAGTCAGGCCAATTGGATATACTCACCTGGGTGTGAGTGACTGTCTGTGTCTGTCTGTCTGCCCTGCGATGGACTGGCGACCTGTCCAGGGTGTATCCTGCCTTCCGCCTGATGACTGCTGGGATAGGCTCCAGCAGCCCCCCCGCGACCCTGACGGAGAAGCGGCTTGGAAGATGGATGGATGGATGGATGGATGGATGGACAGACAATATTCCTGCAGTATTGTCATATTCTGGTGTCCTGTTGTGCTGCATAGTGCAAATCTGACCACCCACATGATTCTGATGCTCAGCAAGTAGTAGTGATGAAATGAGTAACCAATTAACTGACACATAAGCAATTGTGAAAAATTCTATTGGTAAAACAAAGGAAGTTAATTCAGTTTTATTTCATTTCCATCAGTTCCTATTTGAATCGGTGGGTTTATCATTCAAGTTGGCTGTTTCAGAATTGTATGCATGAGGGCACAACAGGTAATCAGTTCTTCTGGACAGATCATCTAAAAAATGAAGCTAAAAATGGGGATGTTTTGGGGCCACTTTATGAGAAGATGAGCTGCATCATATCAAAAGCAAACATCCATAAACATTGATCATTTCGTCTACGCTCTCTGAGGGACAGCGTGCTGCGCAGCAGTGAGAGGAAATCACATGGGTGTGCAAAATTATAGAGGAAGACATGATGGACAGCAGCAGCTTTTGAGAGCGACTGATGCACGTTGAGACAAAGTTAACCCCACTAATGGCATTTATGTTCATTTGGCTAGTAAAGAGTGGAAAATATATTACAGACATTACAGAACTTGTATCATTTTGTCAACTTTTAAGTTAAGACCCCACCAAACAGTAGAGTTTACATAAACACTTCTTAATATTTTGATGCAATATTGTCTTTAAAATGTGGCCCTGCCTTCAGAACCTGAACCAACCGTTGTATAACTAACGTTTTGACTGGTTAGTGATTAATCATTGAGCCATGATGAGCAAAATCTGCATGCCTACAATGCACATAAATAATCCATCTGCTTGCATTACAGGAACTCAGGCATGCAATAAATTGGGTGAACTGTAAATAACCTGTACATGGACCATTTTGAGCATAATAAAAAAATAAATGAGTGGTTTAAAAAAAAAAATTCCACCATTCAGAGTTCTTTACCAGAGGTTTCCATATATACACGTTCTCCTTTTATTTGGCATGATATATCACCCCATATCTTCCACTGCTTTCAAAATAAAAACAGCAGCTGGGCTTAGCACATAAATGTCATTTCCAGCAGGCCGGTCTTTCAGTGTGTAGCTGAACCACGCCAGGAATCCTTGTCCTAATAAACAGCTTACCGAGTGCTGGGGTTTGGGCACGTTTGAGCGTTTATGTGCAGCCTGCAGCGTGGGCTGGCCCAATGCTGTCCTGAAGCGTCCTTAGCCTAGGGTGAACTCTGGCGTCCAGTGAGTCTTCTCTGTTTAGTCTGTGCTGCATGGAGGAGAGCATCCACACCGCTCTACGCCTCATACCGGCCTCACTCAGCACCTGCCAGCATCATCAGGCCACACACAACCACACAAAGAGCGCTTAAGGCTACCTGGTCCATATTGCATGCTGGTCTTTTCATTTATGCATGGTACTCTATGAGCTGCAGCATTTTGCAGAAATAAGAGGACATCTAAAGCACAGCCACTGTCACATCCCTGGATCTGAGGGAGCCACATGCAGTGGGGAAAAAGCTGGAGGTTGTAAACTTTGTTCTGTGTTGGGATAAAACTGAACCAGTCTCAATTTTACAAGCGTCTGTAAACAGCTGGGAGCACACTGCGGCATGATGCTCTCTGCATAGCTCTGAAACTCCTAAACAGTAAATATGGGGAGCGGGTGCTGGTGACAACTTCACTGACCTCTGCCTGGTTTTGCTGTAGTGTGGTTTACACAGTTCACAGTGTTGAACAATACATCTCCCAAACATGCTGCTAACGACTAAGGGACAATGCACAATATGTGGCCTGGTATTACTGCAAAAACAGCTTTTATAATACTGACAGGCTGCAATATGCAAACAAGCCCTCTAATGAAGTGCAAGGCTGTTTTTTTTACTATTTGCTGTGAGCGTTCTGACCAGTTAAAGTCCCAGATGAACTCTGGTGGGTGTTTTAATGAATCCTACCCATGTCATCTAGCAAACATTAACTTTGATCAAAATAATGCAGGTCAATCTGTCACATTGCATCACCAGTGCAATTTAATACACTATAAAGCATATCACCATTGTACCACTATAACTGCAATATAATACTAGTTTGAAAGGATCCTCGATGACATCAGAATCACATCGGAACTGGCAGACAATTGCTTAAAGAAATGATTGACATTGGGTAGACGTTCAGATTTAGTTCAGACCAATATTTGATGACGTATTTTACTTTCCTTTGGAAGAGTAAAATGCCTACATGACACCAGTTATTACTGAGCGGAAATATCTGAATTCTATTCATTGTAAGTCTCTACAAATAAATGTTATATTTATCTGTAACGCAAAGTCGGATAGCTCTGGTGTCAGTTTCTACATTTGGCAATGGCAGGTAGGTATATCTATAATTACCGTGTCCTTCCCTCAACACCTGGCACTTAGAATAGGTGTGAATTCTCATACTTCACTCCAACTTGCACCAAACGTACTGTGTGCAGAATCTTACCTTCTGTATGACTTCAGTGACACTGCTGATAGATGCTTGAGAAAAGATGGCAAAGTTAAGCAGAAGATGGAGAATGAGGTTTGTTGAAAGAGTGGAGGAGAGTAGCTCGTTCACAGGAGACAGTTGCTCAGGAGGAGCAGTGTGCGTGGGAAAGAGGATCCTCAAATGACTCCAAGCCTCTCTTGCCACTATCTAAGAGGAAGAATATAAAGAATGTCATCAGTCGTCAATCATTTTTCCATTCGGCTTGGCTATGTTTAAATACAGCAGTGGTTATCAAACTTTTTACATCTTTTGGCATTTTCCCATCTCCTATCACACCTGATCCAGCTACTCAGCTTATGATCATGTCCTCCCTGAGCTAAAGTGGGCGTGTCAAAGCAGGAAAACTCTAAAATATGCAGCAAAGGTTAGGCTACTCTAAAAACCTGGGTCCTGTCTAATGAAGCAGGAGACCTTGCCTATCCAGCAAACCTCAGGCTTAGTTTGATCTAACCCTAGATTCAAATGAGGATACATCACTGTCATTTATTATTATTATTATTATTATTATTATTATTCATTTATTTATGTTTGCATGTGTATGCACAAACACTTCCCCTGGCCCCTAAACCCCACCAACAGCAAGAAAGAAGAAAAAAAAAGTCATTAAATGTTATGTTTAGTGAGAATACTCTCAAAAACGGTTGTCAGCATTTATACAACCTTCTGGTTGTCATTTATACCAAAATTTCTTATCCCATCTTGTTGGTCATAAACATTACAGACGTGCTGTGGTAAACTGGCATTGCCTCACCTCCCTATGTAAAACTAATCCCATCCAAGGAGGGATTTAGCTGAACATGCTTCCTGAAGCGGGCCCTAGGTCTGGGAACCAATGTAATATGTTAATGTCATGTGTAATGATGTATTCTAACATACCGATGTTAAAATGTTTGAGTATATGGTATGCAGCACATTCATGGGTGTGTACTGCAGCACATTTGAAATCGGCAAGTTTCTCAGCATGGCGCTCATGGACACTATTGTCCCACGCTGCAAAGCAAAGCAGAGAGGGATGCAGCGAGGCGCTACTCACAGCAGGAAAATGCTCAGTTGAGCACTCTTTCAAGTCGGCACCTACAAGGCAGCAGATTGCTATGATGTACTGTTGTATTGTTATTACCATGTATTTATATTCTTTCAATTTTCTGGGCACTGACTAACAGATTTCTTTTCCTTGTAGAAAGACATCATCTCGTTTGCAGGCTCCTTCCTGGCTCACTTCAAGATCATGCATCTTATTTGACCTAATAAATGGCTTTACATAGGCCTATGGAAATTTTACTCTTTCGCCCTGATGATCACTGGCATTTTCACTTTAATTTGACATGGTTTAAATATATTCAAGTGCACTCAGAGGTGTGATCAGTGCTCTTTTCACTCTTTGTGAGTGATCCCCTTTACCGATTGTTGGTGTCTTTTGATGAGTTTTAGTATCAGCAAGTTGTATTATTTGGTGGGTTTTATTATACCACCTATTACGGGTGTCTTTTGGTGAGTTTCTTACTGGGATTGACCACCGCAGCCATTATTTGGCTCTTTCTTGGTGGACTAGCAAACATCACCCCTTTGTTTTATCATCAAATGATGCATTATTAAATTAGGTAAATGAGGTATTATTGTGTAGCACAGAATCAGAACAATGGTTATTTAAGATAGGTGGATCCTTGAACTTGGACTGCTGAATATCTTACAGTCTGCTGAGCGCTCTGGTGCCCTCTGTTGGTAGGGTGATGGTAGAACGTCAAGAGGAAAAGAAGAGGCTCGGATTCTTCAGATCCTACAGAGACCAGCAGCTCAGCAGCTGCGTCCACCCAGTGCCCACATTGCACTAGCAAGAACCAAGCCTCAAACACAGCCCTGCGTCGCCTGCAACACACAACACATGGGAGATGAACGCGTGAAAGAGAGAGATTTGAGAGAACCCAGACATTACACAGCTGCTCAGGCTAGAGTGTCTCCAGAGAATGAGAATGCTCATATTTCTGCCCTTCGCGTCATTCCGCCAACCCTCGACCCCTTTACCCCAATTCAGCAGCCACAACACACGAGCAGCTGACACTCAATGAGGAGTTACATCACTTCTCCACCAGCAAATCTTTCCCACACAATCCATATCACTGCACTGCAGTAAAACTGGTAATGAGCAATATATTTGTATCACTTCATCTTTAATATGGTTAGCATTGTATGCAACTGACATTATTTCACCATATAAAATACATTATACACTGTTCAAAAAAATAAAGGGAACACTTAAACAACACAATATAACTCCAAGTAAATCAAACGTCTGTGAAATCAAACTGTCCACTTAGGAAGCAACACTGACAATCAATTTCACAGCTGTTGTGCAAATGGAACAGACAACAGGTGGAAGTTATTGGCGATTAGCAAGACACACTCTGTGTTCTGCAGGTGGGACCACAGACCACTTCTCAGTACCTTTCTGCTTTCTGGCTGATGTTCTGGTCACTTTTGAATGTTGGTGGTCTTTCACACTCGTGGTAGCAGGAGACGGACTCTACAACCCACGCAAGTGGCTCAGGTAGTGCAGCTCATCCAGGATGGCTCATCAATGTGAGCTGTGGCAAGAAGGTTTGCTGTGTCTGTCAGCGTAGTGTCCAGAGGCTGGAGGCGCTACCAGGAGACAGGCCAGTACACCAGGAGACGTGGAGGAGGCCGTAGGAGGGCAACAACCCAGAAGCAGGACCGCTACTTCCGCCTTAGTGCAAGGAGGAACAGGAGGAGCACTGCCAGAGCCCTGCAGAATGACCTCCAGCAGGCCACGAATGTGCATGTGTCTGCACAAACGGTTAGAAACCGACCCCATGAGGATGGTATGAGGGCCCGACGTCCACAGATGGGGGTTGTGCTCACAGCCCAACACCGTGCAGGATGCTTGGCATTTGCCAGAGAACACCAGGATTGGCAAATTCGCCACTGGCGCCCTGTGATCTTCACAGATGAAAGCAGGTTCACACTGAGCACATGTGACAGACGTGACAGAGTCTGGAGACGCCGTGGAGAGCGATCTGCTGCCTGCAACATCCTTCAGCATGACCGGCTTGGCAGTGGGTCAGTAATGGTGTGGGGTGGCATTTCTTTGGAGGGCCGCACAGCCCTCCATCTGCTCGCCAGAGGTAGCCTGACTGCCATTAGGTACCGAGATGAGATCCTCAGACCCCTTGTGAGACCATATGCTGGTGCAGTTGGCCCTGGGTTCCTCCTAATGCAGGACAATGCTAGACCTCATGTGGCTGGAGTGTGTCAGCATTTCCTGCAAGATGAAGGCATTGAAGCTATGGACCGTCCCGCCCGTTCCCCAGACCCGAATCTGATTGAGCACATCTGGGACATCATGTCTCGCTCCATCCACCAACGCCACGTTGCACCACAGACTGTCCAGGAGTTGGCAGATGCTTTAGTCCAGGTCTGGGAGGAGATCCCTCAGGAGACCATCTGCCACCTCATCAGGAGCTGCCCAGGCATTGTAGGGAGGTCATACAGGCACGTGGAGGCCACACACAATACTGAGCCTCATTTTGACTTGTTTTAAGGACATCACATCAAAGTTGGATCAGCCTGTCGTGTTTTTCCACTTTAATTTTGTGTGTGACTCCAAATCCAGGACTCCACTGGTTAATAAATCTGATTTCCATTGATGATTTTTGTGATTTTGTTGTCAGCACAATCAACTTTGTACAGAACAAAGTCTTCAATGAGAATATTTCACTCATTCAGATCTATCTAGTGTTATTTGAGTGTTCCCTTTATTTTTTTGAGCAGTTTATATAACATACTATATAACAGATGTATGGCAGCACAGCAGTGAAGGAAATTATACATTACATATTGTGAATATCTGTGTACTGTGACTGAACCGTGTTCTTTTCCTATTGGAACAGTCTGAACGTTCCGACATGCATTCTTTCTAAAGAATGCCACGCAGCATCTTGCACTTGATGTTGTAAACAAACAAACAAACAAAAAAAAGCAAACAAATGCTACAATACAGCAAAGCCTGTCTCACAAATCAAGGTTCTTGATTAAGTTTCAGGTTCAGAAAGCTAAGAACTGCAAACAGAGTTTAACACAGGTTTAGATACTCACTGTGTAATCCGTCTGCAATTTCACACAAAAGCTTGGCATTTATAACCAGCCAATCGCATGAAACATGAAGAGTCAAGCAGCTTATTTTTCAAAGAACAAAGAGGAAATCTTAGTAAATACACAGAAAGTGAAGCACTTATAAAAGTGAACAAATCACCACTGTCACCAGCACCATCAAGATAGTTGTTAGTGGAATAAACTGCTTTATACTCTTAATATCTACAGTCATATGCAAGAGTTTGAACATCCCCACTCAAATTACATCACTTGTTAATCGACAGTCAACACATCCTCTACAGGGAACAAATTTATATACATTAAAACTTTTACATATAAACATTTTTCTGCTAATTTTAGTGGACGATCTCTATTTTAACATTCTTTCATGACACGTATATGAAATGTACACCTTTTTTTTCAGTATATTAAATTCAGTGTGCAGAAGTGTGTTCTCTATGTTATTTTCACTTGGTGGTGGGGAGGGGGGCTTTGGGGGTTGGGGGTTGGCCACAGGGGTGAATGAGACAGGCACCTGATCAGACACATGGAACTTCACTCCCACAGAAAAAGGAAAATCGAGCGTGGTAAAACAGCGTAGAGTAACATGTCTTACCTTGGACTCTCCTCCTTCACCTCCTCTTCTCTCTCATTTCTCTCACACAGGATCTCCTGGAACAACTTCACAATCCAGTGCAGGTGTTTCAACCACGCCTGCTTTGGCACTTCTATGGACACACACACACACACACACACACACACACACACACACACACTGAAAAGTAGTCTTGGGACAGTCTCCCATTCATCAGAAAAGTTATAATGACCAGCAATAACAACCAGGTTTACTAACTGAAACTAAAAATGATCCCTCTAATTAACTGCAAACTAAGGTAATGCAAGTAAAAGTAACAGTAGCAGGACAACATTAGTCTCTCCTTCCTTTATGAAGGTCAGTATTTGGTATTTTATTTAGGTCAGTATCTTGTTATATATCTCCTTCTTTTTGATGACAGCTTGGAGTCTTCTATGCATTGAGTGCATGAGTTTGCTCGGCTGATTGACAGCCAGGCTTGTTGGATGTTCTGTTTCAGATGGACAGGTGTTTAGAGTGTGGCAGGTTGGAGATCTCCAGTTTAAATGTGTATGCTTTTGAATTTGTGTCCCAACATTGGTTCTGAAGTAAAGGAGGGGAGGGGCCGCTAGGTGAATGTTTTCAGCCGGAATGTTTTTTTTTTTGTCTGAATGTTTTTTTCACAGTACTGACTGATGAGTCATAAAATAGCTGGAACGATGTACTTTTGAATATGGTCAAGCACAATTTCCACAATACATTAACTAATGAAATAATTCTAAAAACAACTTCTGTGCACTCTATTTCAGGCATCAGCTCATTATACGAAAGAAAGAAGCAGCAGTGAAATGACATGATGGCTGTGACTGGCTGCTGTTCAGCAAATCCTCTCCCCTTTCTTTTATGTAGAGATTTTTGTGAAAGAAATGAGAAAAAGGTCTAAATGGCCGGTGCCTACTGAGCACTGGTAGCCTGACATGCAAAAATCCTTCCAAGCGGACTGTGGCATTTACACTGGCTTTTTCTCCAAGCTAACTCGAGTACACCAGAGGCCAGGCTTATCATTTACTGGATCCAGTAAACAAGCAAATTCACTTATTCTAAAAGCTCTTTTCAGAGGCAGAGCAAGAGAGAGAAAGAAAGAATTCTGGGCCTCCTGTCAATCAATTCTTTCACAACCATACTTCAACGCAAAGAACAAAACTGCACACCGAGCGCCTGCAGTCACGGTGCTGCTGGTCTGGGAGAGTGCAGAAACAGTGGCTTTGTGAGGATATCCTCTTGAGCTGCGGGGCTGCAGGGAGCACAGTCAGAGATATGGATCTCCAGGCAGGGCTGAGCTGTGTGTGCTGTAGGGTGGGTACTGCAGGAAGGGCTGGTGTTTGTTTGGAGCTGCTCTGAAGGAGAGGAGTGGGTGCAAGATAAGGTCGAAAACTCCAAAGATCCGGGTGGTGAAACCTCAGGCTCAGAATGCAGCCCTGCTTTTTTTAGATAGTGTTTGGATGGAACAAAGAGGGACCATGCAGAGTATAACACAATGCATCAGAAAATGTTCCCAGGAGAATCTTGCTACTATTTTTTAATGATCATCACAGGCTATAACGCTTGATTTTGCAGTGGTAATAATACCATAGAAATTCATCATGATGGTGAATCTTATTTACTTGTTTTAAATGCAACCTATTTAGTTTCGCCAGACAACCCACATCAGCACATTGTGACTGGCGAGGTGCTTGCCTAAGATTAGGACCACCCAGTTTAAGTGACACTGTTTAATCCCACAAATGGGGAAATTTCACCTCCGCATTTAACCCATCCGTTAAGTGAAACACCACATAGACACACACACTAGGGGGCAGTGAGCAGCCCTATCCACAGCGCCCGGGAAACAATTGGGGGTTAGGTGTCTTGCTCAAGGACACCTCAGTCATGGACTGTCGGCGCTGGGGATCGAACCGGCGACCTTCTGGTCACAGGGCCAGTTCCTAACCTCCAGCCCACGACTACCCCATCCAAAACCCCAGAGATACCAAAGTCCCTCTGCCAATTAGAGGTAGGGATTCGTCAAGCTATCAGAAGCGCTCCCACTATATGAAGAGGATGTGAGGAGAATGTTGCTGAAGCCATTTATTGGGCATTGTGTGGACATGCATACATGCGTATTACATATCTTGTATGCCTACAAGCACAAGATTAACCTACTAAACACTGATTTAGGTTCCATGGGGCTTTAAAAGTTGTCAGCTGAAGATTACAGACTTTCCAAATTAAAAGAAGTTATACTGTACCTGATGGTGCTGTTAATAAAGGTGTGAGGAGATTTTGGGGTGCATGAGGAAAAAAGGCTCTCAGTGGCAGGTTTTCCTGAAAATCAGCCCAACACAAGCACACAGATCAAAACAGAAAGATTTTATACATAAATTAGCCCGTAACCTTGATGGTCCGTTACCACTAATAAACACTGAGGTGTCTTGCCAGAGAGACCAAATGTGTGCTATTACACAGCGATCTGTTGTCTCTCAGATTTACCATCATTATTATAGTTTTGCCAATAAGAACAAGGAAATATAAAATCATCAGTACTATGCAATATAAGAATTATCACACTGACCTCACCCCCTGGAGTGAAAACCTTCATTTGACATTATTTTACACTGTATTATTATACAAAGCCCTCATAAAATCTTGAGAAATCCCCAGCACTGAAACATGAAATGATGAAAGCAGCTCATACCTGTGGCTTCTGGGCAGTGCGGCTCTTGAGAAAGCAGCCAGTGAAAACCTTTATGAGTGCTCTCACAGCCAGATTTTCCTCTATTGCCCTCAACGCATTCCTGCATGTACACACACACACACACACACACACACACACACACACACACACAAAACAAGATACAAAAAGCACTGTGCAAGTTGTACAACAGTCAAGACAGCCATTAAGTACAAATTATTAATTTTCAGCACCAGGATTACAACATACAGAAAGAAACATTTACCAGAAAACGACACAGAAGCCTAAACAACTAAAGACGTTTCCAGTTTTTTCAGCATTTAGAAAGCCTTTACTCCAGCTTTCACTTTTTTCAGCCAGTTCCGTCTCAGACGTTGGCTGCACTTTAGGCTTCTGATTTTGCAGTTCTGGTGGTCCACCAGATCATGCATGGTTGTCTCATTTTCCCTACATTTTTAATAATACTTTCATTGTTTTATCCATTAACTTTCCTTTGTGGGAACATTTCTTTTGTTGGGAGGACACAGCTGTGACTCACTGGTATTAAGACAGGAGGAATGAAAGAGTTAAAGTGGCAGTAGGTGGACAAGAGTCGGCAAGAGTGGACAAATTAAATGCTCACAGATTTTATATTACATTTAGTTGTCGGAGGCTTTGATGGAGTTTTCTGTTAAATATTTATCCCATAAAGGAGGTCTAACACTGTTCAACTAAACATGGTGCATCACTGCTAAGGATTTACTGTAACTAAACATCTGTGTAAATAAGTTACTGAAAGGGTCAAACGACCACCTACCTGAAAACATCATTCACTATAAGAAAGATGTGACAATGCAGGGCTGATGCTTTGGGCTGAAAGGAGAAAAACACAATGTAGCACGTAAGAAACGACGTCTCCAGCATGGGCCTATGTTCATCACTAGAGGGCAATGTTGAGTCAGCCACGAGGACTACAAGCTGTTGAACTGCATTCAATAATCTTCTCAAATGAACTGCTGTTAGATTAGCAGCCAGGTTTTTATACCTTTTAAACACACAGCTCTATTGCGCAGTGTATCATCTGTTTCAAATTCAAGTTTAAAGGTGACTGTATATACCCAAGCAGCTGTACTGTACATGCATGCTTGATGCTGCTTTGCTCATATTTTTATGGGGAAACAGGCTTAATTAACATACTGCAATTTTCACATCAGTCATATGGGCAAAGAATGCAGTAAAGCAACACAAAATGATTCACACGCACCCAAAACATCAGTGCCCCACAAAAGGCCATATGTGCCCTCGCTGTCTTTGATCTAGAGAGCAGGCGCTGAATGTGCATGTGTGTGTATGTATATGCATGCAGGCAACAGAGAGAAGCCTCGTTATCCTTTCCTTTACATTAGAAAGCTTGCTCCACCCTGCCTAGAGGCACTATCATGTTCCACACACACACACACACACACACACACACACGACCCCTTCATCCCCCAAAACCAACACGAAGCATCCCAGATATTCCCGTAACCCCAGCTATTCTACGCCTGCCAAGAGCCGCCAATTTGCTGCTCCAATAAAAAGAGACGCAGTTCAGCTACAAACACCAGACGCTCCATTTCATCCTCTCAGAGTGAGAAAAACATTACAGCCATAATATGGAAATGGACTAAAACTCTGAATCTACAAGAAAGACTGTACTACTGTACCATGAACATAAGTCTCAAGAGAAGTGGCCACATTCTGTCCCAAAGAACAGTATAAACTAGAGATGGTACTGATCTAAAATCCACAATCAGGTTTGGGCCAATACCAGCAGAAAACACTATCAAAAGGAAGAACATAAACATATCCAATCTGATTTGGAAAAAAGCCTGTAATATCACAAATTTGCATGTAACACAAACATAACCTACAAAGTCAGAGACCACACTTCAGTTATTAAACTGCCAGTCAAAATGGCCATTAATCACAAGGTATGCACATTTTTCAGGAGATAATTCTGAACAGATCAGATAAAGAAAGGCAGTAAGGGGAAAGGCTGAGGAAAACTTGGCGAGACCTGGTAGACCACAAAACTGTCACCATCAAATAAACAGTTCTTAAAGCAGTCACATTTGGAAGACCTCAGCATCTCAGCATCGCTGGATGTATGTCAGGTTACTTGGATTGCTGGCAGCACATATGTAACTTCTAAGACTGAATTTTGGAGGACAGGACTTTGCAGAGACATATTAAACACTGAAAAACATGGTATCATATGTCCCTTTAGGGGTCGCCACAGCGGATCATCTGCCTCCATCTTGCCCTATCCACTGCCTCCTCTACTTTCACACCAACCATCTCCATGTCCACCTTCACTACATCCATAAACCTTCTCTGAGGTCCACCTCTTCTCCTTCTACCCGGCAGCTCCATCTCCAACATTCTTTGCCCAATATATCCACTATTTCTCCTCAACACATGTCCAAACCATCTCAACCTGGCCTCTCTGGCTTTATCTCCAAACTGCTCCACCTTCACTGTCCCTCTGATCTGCTCATTTCTAATCTTGTCCAGCCTGGTCACTCCCAACAGCATCAAACAAAAATCGCTTCTTCCCTGGTGCTGAAAAATGAATAACTTGTACTTAATTGCTGTTTTGACTGGAAATTAATTCAATGAAGAGTGTTTTTTAAAAAAGTTGAGGTTTGGTACAAGTTATGTTGTTGCCTTTGTATTTTCTATAGTGTGTCATCTCTAATATAAATAACAAAGTTGTGATTTCCACCCCATCAACAAAAACAGGCCCATCTGCAGGGGGCTGGATATCAATGTACTAAGTTTTTAGAGCTTCAATATAGTGTGCCCAGTTTTAGATGACCGATCATGATCAAATAAAACTAATTTTATTTTTCCTGAATATTACCATTTCATCTTTGGTCACATAGCTCAAACCAGGATTTGGAATCTGAACAAGAAGTGCTGTGAAGCCAATCTGAACTGACCACTGTAGACAACGAAGGCATTTTCCTGCTTACAGATCACCTTGGATGTTTCTAATCTTTTCCCATTACACACACAACAATATTAGCTAAAATGTCTTATTATTTCATTTCGGTGGAAAATTGAAATTCTTCGTTTGTATGTAGAAATGCTTGTGGTCAAATTACAGTAAGTATAAATAAGTACACATTCTCTACAGAACACACCCCCGCAGTTTAATGCACAGCTACTGTTTATTTGCTGAATTTAACATTAAAAACTGAAAAGGCGGTCTGTGGAAAGGTGATGGGATTTACTGGGGTTTTATTTTCAACATGTTAAACTCAGCAAATAAACAGAAATTGTACATGAAAATGTTGCACGAAATGTTTAAGTGTGTGATCTTTTACTGAACATGGTGGAAAATGTGTCCCTCTTCTACCAGTTAGTGTAACTTTCAATAAAAGCTGCAGTAGGTGTGAGATCTACGGAGGATACTCTATCGGCCCTAAACCGAATAACAAAAATAGCATCAGCACCTGGTGATCTTAAATCTAAGATTAGCCATTAAAGTGGCACAGCAGCTTAAAAAAAAACTTCAAAGCTATTAATTAAAGCTTCCTTTTATTACTTAAGCTCAGCAAAGGGGAGATCAAAAGTGATGAATATAGAGGCGTGAGCCTTTTTTTTTGGTTGAAGACTGAAGCTTTTCCTCCGTAGTGAAACCAGATGGGCTTTTAGTGCCCCTTCCATACCTTCTCCCAACACTTCAGGGAGGGTCAATTACATGGCCAAAACATCCTGTTTTTGGCAGTGGGGATGCTGGGAGTTGCTGTTTATTGTTATTGGGTCTAAACTCAGGGGAGGGGTGTGTGATCTGAACCAGGGACACAAAATTAATTTCTTGTTTCCTCATTTTTCACTGCAGCTTGAACAACTTGTTCACAAAAGGCAAAAAAAGCTGGTCAGAGGAGCAGACCGCTGGAAAATTAGCCTACGTCTGTCCGAGCACACACGAGCTTTTCTTAAGAGATCAGAGATGAATTAAGACGTGTTTACCAGGGAGACAAACGAGGGGATGATTCCAGTCTGTTCGTTAATTGAGTCAGATGGAAGGAGATATAAACAATCTTTGTATCTAAATGCATTTTCTCTGGCTCTAAATATCAATGTAAAGGTCACAAGAGAGAAAAAATAACAATGCCATACAGAGACAGCAGCAGCTCCAATGCTAGGAGCGTGTACTGGCTGTGTGGCCTTGTAGTGATGGTGCATCATGTAAACTAAGCTATTTGACACACTGTCAGCGGACCATCATGTCCAAATCTTGGTTGGAAGGAAAGAATGCAACTAGAGTACACTCCTTCACTGATGAGCCAGTCATTTAGTTACTTACCTTTCACATTTTGACTGGAAACACATTAATAATTGAGGTAAATATTATGACTTGCCCGCTGCTATCAAAAATAACCACATCAAGCGCACTCAGCATGAACGAACACTTGGTTGATTTTCGGATTATGGAAAATGAACAAGTAAGTCGGTCTGACACTGTTTGACAGCGTGTTAATAAGACAGCTGCAATATTTATAGGAGGTAGGTGACTTTACAACGGTTTAAAATACAACTGGGATGCAACAGGTTCAAATCGAAATGGTACAGCAGCAGTTCGATCACCTTCTTCCTCCAAAACGAGTTGCACTCTTCGGCGATTGAGTATATACACTCACCAGTAAAGATTCTGTGACGGCTTTCTCCAGAGTTTGCAACACTGACCCTTGATCAGAGAGGACGGACTCCAGCAGACTCAGCACTGCCCTCTCCAGACTAGACAAGCTATGACACCACAGAGCCATTAAGGCATCGTCCTCAACCACCAGCTTCCTTCTGCAAGAGAGAGAAAGAGGGTCAAATTAGATAAGAGGATGTATACCATGTGTTTTGTTTGTATTTAACAACTTAAAGTCCCAAGTGGATTACATCCTAAAGCTTAATATTAAATAATTACACACACACAAAAAAAAAGCAATTCAAAAATACGATGGCTGAGTTCCAGAGGTCTGGATCCATCGACAGGTCTTGGGCATTTAACAGTTTATGAACCACGCAAGAGACAATGTTCCTGTCACTATTACGGATGTTATAAGCGAGTAAGTAAGATAGTTCAGTAATGCATTGACTGCCTCAAGCTTTACCTGAGCCAGGCTGCGCTAACTGCTTCTATGAACTCCTCACTGAGATGAGAACAGCTACAGGAACCGGGCCGCTTCAACAGAGCACCAATGAGAGGAGCTGCATCAGGATGTGTGACCAAAGGAACACACGCTACCGATACTGCATGGATATCATCACATGAGCACCTGTAATAAAAAGCAATAGCATGTCAGGGTCACAGTTACAGGTAAGTAATGTTTGACCAGAATCTGAAAACCAGAAATTAAAAATTTTCAACATTTTAATGTTACACAAAACATTGAAGAACGCACTGCCTATACTGTTTTACAATAATTCTGAATTAGGGGTTGGGCTTTAAACTTTGTATGAACTTCTTGTATGAACTATTAGTCCCAACCTCCAAAACATAAATGGCTGTTGTGTTGTTAGGAGCCTATAGCTACACCATTTATTACAGCTACTACAAGGAGTAGCTTAAACGTTACTGTACAGTTTATGTTTACATACATTTAGCCTACTTACTTTGAACAATGGCAAAGAATAAGGATTTTTCTGCATAGGCCAGTAGTGCAGGGGCAGCCAGACAGACGGAAATGGGTAGTTTTGGTTCAAATGTCTTCCTAAGTCTACTGAAATCAAATGTGCTACATTTGGCAATTCACAATGCCACTTATTCAAGAACCCAACCTTTCCAGAGTCTGCAACATGTATCATTAACAAAACGACCAGAAACCGGGATCACAGTTTTGTTGCACAGCTATTAAACCAAGAAGAAATCCTCCATGCATCCTTATTTCTGCAGCAGGATATTTCACATCCAAGCTAAAAACATGCAGGGCTGAGAGGTGGTGTAAGGGTGTAGTAAGACAAATCAGTGTGCAAATATTTTTGGGGGGATTTACCATTTCACAATTACAAAAATGACATACGAAAGAAGACGTGTGTAGTTTCACTGCTTGTTCTGGATAGTGAGTAAAATGGTTGTGCTTGTAATGTAGACATTGGTTCCCATCACTACCACTGCAAACACGTCTGTAAGTGTCTACAATCAACCGTTTCACATCAAATCTCTGCTAAGACATTTTTACATCTCAATTAGTGAAATTTGTATTCATAGTTTGACAGTTTATTTTATTTTCTCTTTTCCCCAAATGAAGCAACAGTTAACACACAGTTGGTGTCCAAGTCCCTTTAGGACTTCTCTAGTTATAGAGGTTAATGTATCTATCAAGTGATGGATGCTTATAAGTCACCTATTAGCATGATGCAAACTGCCAAATAACCCAAGTAATCACAACCGGCTGACCTCTAACTCTAAATAATCTCTAACAGATTATGAGGTTTCTGACACTGTATGACATACTGTTATCTATAAAAATGAACAAAAGGGCAAACGACAAAATTCAGGCTTCAAGACACCCGACATTCTTGTTTTTAGCAATGCTTTTTCAATTACTAACAAATAATGGAGGTTTACACTTTTAAGTGATGATGAGTGATACTTTTTTAATCCCACAACTGGGGAAATTCCACCTCTGCATTTAACCCATCCGTGAAGTGAAACACCACATACACACTAGTGAACACACACACACTAGGGGGCAGTGAGCACACTTGCCTGGAGCAGTGGGCAGCCCTATCCACGGCGCCCGGGGAGCAGTTGGGGGTTAGGTGTCTTGCTCAAGGACACCTCAGTCATGTGCTGTCAGCCCTGGGGATCAAACCGGCAACCTTCTGGTCACAGGGCCAGATCCCTAATCTCCAGCCCACGACTGCCCAACAGACTTGCCTGTTAGATCATCTCAAACAGACTTGCTTATCTAGTTTATGACTTTTTGTTTGTGCTTTTCTCAGTTTTTATAGATAACAGTATTTCATACAGTGATTAAAACCACCTAAGTAACTATGAGATTATTGAAAAACCCGACACAGCATGATTCAAATGTGTTGAGTCATAAATACTGTTTGCATGATGCTTATTGGATTAGAACTGTTGAGGTATGAGCTTCCATTACTTATCTACTTTAATCCCAGCATTTTTTATCGCTTGACCCTGCTTCAAGGTGAATGCCAACAAGAGTTGCTACAAACCTTTCTGAAGACTTTGTGATACGATTCTTACTGACCTCCTCTGTCAATAATGCCACCATCTGCAGCAAAAAAACAAAAAACAAAAACAAAACAAAAATAAAGACACTCTTACTGACCCCATATTACCTCAGCAAGCCAGGAAATGAGTGACTAGTATTAGGATGAATAATAGATCTTTACTATTATGCACAACAAAATTTTATTTGCTTTTTTTCAGTTTTACAACCCGATTTCCAAAAAAGTATATATTGCTGTGCAAAATGTAAATAAGAACAGAATGCAATGGTGTGTAAATCCATCCATCCATCCATCCATCCATCCATCCATTTTCTAAGCCGCTTCTCCGTCAGGGTCGCAGGGGAGGGTTGGGGTGCTGGAGCCTATCCCAGCAGTCAAAGGGTGGAAGGCAGGATACACCCTGGACAGGTCGCCAGTCCATCGCAGGGCAGACAGACAGTTACTAACACCTAGGGGCAATTCAGCATGTCCAATTGGCCTGACTGCATGTCTTTGGACTGTGGGAGGAAACCGGAGAACCCGGAGGAAACCCACGCAGACACAGGGAGAACATGCAAACTCCACACAGAGAGGAACCCTGGTCGCCCGGCCGGGGAATCGAACCCAGACCCTCCTCGCTGTGAGGCGACAGCGCTACCCACCACGCCACCGTGCCACCAATGTGTAAACCATTTAAACTAATTAGGT